>NW_024542275.1:0-26639 GCF_016758785.1 Suillus bovinus
AAGGGCCGCCATGTGCGCTACATGCACTGACAGACAGAGACGTTTTCAACGCAACAATAATAACGGCAAGGAAGGAGAAATTCATTGTTTGTTTGAACTTTGAAGTGTTATGATCTTCTGCGGAGCTTGAATAATCACTGGAGGAAGACGAGTCGTTTTTATGCTATCGCGAAAAATAATGTTATGGCAGGATTCACTTTCTCAGAATGGTTGCGCCTGACCTACGACGAGAGTTTAGCCAGAACCTATCTGCGATTATTTGCGATGAGCTGGGCTAGTGCTAACTTTTCTCCGCGGTCGCAAGGCGCGCGGTGACGTAAATTTACAGGCTACTCTACGTGAATGAATGTATTCATGATCATATTTTGCTTCACTCATTTACTTATGTAGGGAGCTGGAAGAACAGGAGTGCGCACCACTGGCACATGGGTCCTGCTGTCTTTCGTACTGCCTCCTTTTCTATTCGGCACTTCGAGCTCGACCGAACGCTTCCCTTAGCCATAGGGTCATACAACATCATTGCTCGAAACACTGGGACTTTATCGATTTTACCCCCTATGAAGTACTTGGTACTTCGGGCCCTGAACCAACTTTACAGTGACACGTCGCAAAATTCTGTGCGGTCCGCATCAAACCAAGTGGAACAAGTTCCGATAAAATTAAATGACGGAACATGATATTTTACTGATGCCTAGTGGACATTGATTTTGATTTCACAAATCAGGCCAAACGTTATGTATGCATTATGAGGACGGTGCGTGTCCGCATCGCGTCCGCCCAACCCCCCACCCCCCATGCCTCCGTGGCGCTGGCACCGGGAAGTATCGTGCTACAGAGTGTTACAGGGTCTACAAAGCAAAGCTTCGTAGCAAATTACGATTCCCTGATTTGTGTCAATTTTCAGGCCTACCTATGCCGCATGGGACCATCCATTCTGTGTTGAGGCTGCATCAAACTCAAACTCACTCGTCACGGTATTGCGTACTGCCGCGTCAATTTTTCTCGGTGGCACGTCACAACAGTATCAGATAATTTCAGGATCTCACTTGGCATAAGTTCATTGGGTGCCACAACTTAGATATGCCAATGCCATGAGCGTGGATAGCTGTGCAAATACAATATTTATGTCACACCACATTAGACTTGTATTAGACTCGATTTAGTTGTTGTTTTGGTAATTTACCGGTGACCGTCGAGTAGTCAAATCCGGGGTCTTCTGAGTAGTGCTGTCCAATTATGATTATAATACTCTGAGGAGCATCCCCGACTCCCACGTTAGTGGGAAGAGGGTTTTGTCGAATCTAAACATACAGGCACCTATACGCTGATGCGTGGGAACACAATACGTGGGATGGGAATGTTTTGGTTAAAACTGTATAGTTGATGATGACTAATGGATATCGATGCGTGCGCGATTCGGTTCACTCAGGTCGTTTGATTGTCTGACTCGTCTTTACAGGAAGAAATTTGCGTACGTCTTTTCTTTGCTCTCCGTGTGCTTGTTATAAGTGAATTGACCACCTTCGTATTCAGTTATATTTTACCATGTCCATGTTTCTCTTGAAACACCCAAGTACATGTCTTCGTGTTCTCGATGCTAAGGACTGTCCACCTCATAATGTTCTTCATGATATACAAAAATATTCTCTGTTCTACGATGCTTTATACTACCCGCAATATAACGAATCTGTGTATGCAACAGCCGAAAATTTTTCTCGTTGGTTGCAACTATCACTCGTCTCCCACTGTGACAGTTTGTGTCTCGTATGTGGTCCCTTTCGTCACTCCGTTGCTGTGGTTTTTGATCGGGTAGGTCTCTCTATCCGCGTGGATGACGTCTCGATGACTTTCACTCGTGCACATTTTGAGTCTGCTACGTACGTGCATTGTAGCGTGTTCAAGCACTCTAAGACTTATCGAGCTGCTGCTTGGCAAGGCACTTCCCTCCCAACTGCTGCCTCGTGTATTACGTCCAGGCTAAAAGACGATCCTCGATGGTTTTTCTTACCCGGATGCTTGCTATGCAGAAAATTTATCTGCTTTGTCTGCGCCTGTACTGCGAAAATCCGCGCTTCATGTTGTGAGTAAAAAATCGGATGTGCGAAACAAGGAGTGTAGCATTAACGCAATCACTTCTCATCCACTAGACGCACGAAATTTTTGAGCATGTCGGATGACATCCTCTTCGGGAGTCTCTCCACAGTTCCCGTCCCACCTGGCTGTGCAACAACGCGGGGCACTCTGCTTGCTGCCGAGTTTCATAACTTGCAGGCCAGTCACCTACTAAGACCTTGAAGATGCCATCGAAGGGTCGTGACTTATTCGACATGGATCTGGGGACTGATGAGGAGTAGACTGGAATAGACAACAGTGCTACCTTTGACCTGCGAATAGCCTGATAGTTCTACGTCTCGAATGTCATATATTGATTACTGTTTGCTGTCATTATACATCGTTGTTTCTTGGAGTCGGGGACTGGCGCTTTCCAGCGCCGCTACGATAATATAATGTATTCATAATATTACGGGCCAGCGAGCAAGAGTATTTAATCATATAGGTATTGTATTGAAATGTAATGGTAATGTAACCATATTTAATTGTATTTAATGCATGTTCATGCCCTCGAGAAAATTTACACCATTCCCAAAATCACGTTTTAACCATTCCTTCGCGATAATAGTGATCGACGCAGACTCTGCGCTCAGAGACGACCGGCTATCGGAGAGTGTATGTTTGCTGCTCGGCTGCTTCTGGCAATGAACCAGGGAGTTCGGCTATAACAGAATGAAGATCAGCAAGTGATTGGGCAAGCTGTTTTTGCTGCTCGCCCAATTGCGCCATGAAGTTGTGCTGCCCTGATAACAAGAAGTGCAAAGATATTAAATTCTGCGCTGAGCGCTGACCACGGTGGAGCGTGGGAACTACTACTGCTCCAGCTGTACAGTTTTCACCTTATCCACGTCAATCTGATTGCTCCATTCAAAGTTTAAAGATTATGATTAAATACACAGGTCATACTATAATGTAATCATACAATAATGTAATGTACTGGATTGTACGGTGTATGCAGAGCCCCTCCGCGAGCCCGTATTATAATCAAGATAATGATGAATAATAATATTATATTAAAATATAACCTGTAATGTGGACAGCACTACTTCTGAGATGTTCGGACTTTTTTTGTTTGTGCAGGGTTCGGAGAAACCGAATAACTTAAAATCTGACTCAGGTTAGTCTGTTACCTCTCTCCAATACAGTTTGCAGGGTCCAGAATGAAGCCGATATATCGTGCCAGGTATCGTAATGTACAAAATACCACAAGCGGCGAGTTCTAGCGTATAAAGACCCCGAGGAGCCTGGACTAGCACTGCGCGCCAGTGCAGCCGAAACTTTGTCTCTCAATCCTGAGCGCTTGAGCCCGGATCATGAACATTAAATTCGGCACTTTGTTCGAGCGACTTAGTATTCGTGGACATGCCTATCATGCGAGGCAAGATTGTAAACTCCCGTCTCATCGCCAGGCTTACTGCATTGGACATGCTCCACAACACCGCATATCCACATTCTCTGCGCCGAGCTGGTGGCTCAGATGATGACCTCGAGGCGCCTATGCCATCACTGGCCCTTGAGCTTGAAGTTTGAGGGTAAGCGCGCGAACACGATCCATTATGGATAGATTGATACACGCGCGGCTGCGCCCATCAAAAGGGAGAAGAATATTTGATCAGACGATCATGCTATGGCCTCGACTCCAAGTTTATGATGATCCTCTCACTTTGCGCTGTCCTCTTCGGCGTTCCGTTTGTTCGTGCTTCAGTAGTTCTACTCTCAGGTCTCAACGATACATGTATCCATCCATTCGTTTACAACAACTGGCAACCCCGCGATGCTAGAACCTTGTGGATGATTATGTCGAGCTGTGGCTTAACTTTGTTTGCGTGCACATGGACTGCCGTCCCTCCGGACATTCCGCGTATGGGTGATGGGGCACTTGTTATTGTCATTCGTCGTCTACTCCTTATGTTCATTGCGTATTTCGCCCCCGAACTCATGGCCGCTTGGGCCGCATGGCAACTCATGTGTGCTCGTCAGGTTGCCAAGGACTTCAATGATGTCTTGGGTGCGCAACGCGCTCAGCTCCACAGCGACCGTGAAGCCGTGCAGCAGAGCAGCTCGGCAGTCGTGTTACCTGATAACATCTCAAATTCAAGCGAGGGGTCAAATGCAGGTCTGTTACTCAGACTCCTCAGTCAGACCGAAATCAACGTAAAACTGATGGCTTGACAGGGTGGACAGAGACGCACGGGTTCTTCGCCGGGATGGGTGGATTCGTGCTCTACGTCAATAATAAACCATGGGCCACTCTCACACCCGATGAACTCCTCCGGTTTGTTCGCGCGGGATCTGTGCAGATGCCTATCATCACGAGGGCAGACATAGAAGACCGAAGCAAGGGTGATATACTATCCAGATGTGTCACCATTCTTCAGCTGGCGTGGTTCCTCATCCAGATCATCGCCCGTTACACACAACACCTCCCCAGCACATTACTTGAAATCGACACTCTGGCTGTAGTTTGTCTGACCATAGATACTTATGGTTTACTATGGCTGCGGAAGCCGAAGGACGTACGACGTCCCCATATTGTTCATTGGAACTCGAATGTTCCTCCACCACACGACTGCTTAGCCAACGAGTACGTTATAATCTCTATTCCTTGCAGAACTTGTTCTAATTGGCTTGTATTCTAGCAAAGGACATATTCCAATGCTCCTGTGTCTACTATCTAATCACAAAATTCGGCGGTCTAGTACCTCGGCTCAGAGTATGACTACATTCCTCGTTGGAGGTGTCAGCGGGGTGCTGTTTGCAGCGATACATGCCCTGGGCTGGAATTTTTCGTTTCCGAGCCACGCCGAGCTGGTATTGTGGCGTGTGGCTTTCGTTGGGAAGGCATGTTTATCGTTAACGATGTGGACCCTCTGGTATTTGGACGTGCAGCCATCGGAGTACAAAGGATTATCGGGCAAATTCTTATATTTTCTTTCCGCTCATTTTATGAAGATTATTGGAATTCTCGGCATGATATACGTTCTTGCACGTATTACAATAATTACACTTATTATGCTAAGCTTACGATCGCTACCTCATGGTGTATACGATATAGTAACTTGGCCCAAGGTTATTCCACATGTAGGTGTATAGTTTCATTACATCGTTGTAGCAGGGTATGATAACTTGCTTGGGTCTTCGTCGATGGCGGGTACTGAAATCGGAAGTGCAAGTAGGTCAAGTTCGCACCCAAGGTCGCCATTCCAGAACTTCCACTTACATACCACACGTTGTTCAGACGGAGTCCTATGCTGGACATCATGTATGTAAGGATCGCATAGACTCTACGCACGGACCTAGTGCCGACCATCTACGTGACTCATTGATGCGAAGAAGCATCACGCGCACGCTTCGCACCCGAGTCACGCGGACACATCCCTTTCTCATTATCTCACTATCGTCGACAACCAGCACGGCCTCAGTCCCTTTAACAATGTACCCTTTACCCTCAATTCTCTCTCTCATTACTATCAATCCGTTTTCAGCTCGTCGTTTCCGAAATATGTCAAAAACCACTACGAACTTCTCGTCATTCTATCTAAACCGAACTCTTTCATACCGCCACTCGTTCAGTCTCTCGTACTCCCTCTTTTGCTTGCACTAGTTCACCCTATCAGGTTCAACGCCACTTACTCTCTGCCTCCGTTTCACCTAATCGTTCGGTTAAAGCTATAACCGAGGACCCTTGACTGTTTCGCACACATATACAGCCCATGTACTCTCTAGACAGTAGTGAAATCGGATTATCTGACTTCCGCTCCAAAGAAGACTTTTGATGAGAAGTTTCGTTGTACCTTTCCCTAGTATCACTCTTCTGCGTTTCTCCTACCAGACGCAGTCTCGACCCATCATTCACAGTCCCCTGCTGGACCCACTAGCAGCCTTACATATACGTACAGTGGTTTCGAGGCGTGTTATTTGTTGAATTTGGGTTATGGTCTTGGTGCATCGCATCGAACTCCACTACGAGGCAGAGGCAATTTGAGGATGTGGGGACTTCTCCTATCGTTTTTGTCTTTCGAGAGGGCACTTTCATTTACATATTGTGAGTCTTCGGAATTCACTTTTGATATTCTTGAGGCAACATTATTTTGTACTGAGTGGTTCGCTTCATTCTCTACACCGGTAAACGTTCGGAGACTGAGGGAATTGGACAAATTTTGTTCAAGGACGGGATCCCACTTAAGGGAAGAATAGACGTCACTGCATCGATTCTACCAATCTAACGCAATAATTCACTCGAGTCATTATGGGATATGCTCCGACCAGCGCAGGGCGATAATTTAGCTTCAAATCAGCACTGGAAAAACCAAAAACAGAATAGTCATACGGTGGATTACTTCGATAACGAGGACGATGTTGCCTGCGTGTAGTGCTCTGTCAAACGCGCTTCCAAAACGACGCATAAACCAAGTTCCACGCAATAACGCACGCCTTAGGTCGAACGTCGGTCAATAGCGTTAACCTTGACAGGTGCTCTGTACTCCTCTTGGCCCTCCCCCAGGCCTAATTCCAAACCAAAACCCCTCTCCATCATAAGTCACATCCTCGATTTCACTCGAAAAGAACTTTGACTCACTGCACGCATGTACGGACCGATAACACAAATATGGGTATTCAACCAAACCCCGTGCGCGGCGACTAACATGCAACTGACACGTTCATAGGACAATGACCCGTGGGTTCTTCGAACGAATGGGTGGATTCATGCTCTATTTCAATGGCAAGCCACGGGCCACTCATACTATCCATGTACTTCGACAGTTTGTTCATAACATATTCGTGGACATGCCTGTTATGCGAGGCAAAAGGTAGAAGAACGAATTAAAGGTCCAGGTGCTGGACTATCAACCGTTATCACCATGCTTCAGCTTACGTGGTTCATTGTCCAGCTCATCGCCGGTTACGTTCAACCCTCCACATAACCTTGCTTAAAGTCGATACTCTGGCAAAGCTACCATAGGTCCTGGTGTTGCAGAATGCATGCAGAGTCGCTGACATCACTAAGTGTATTCGGGATAATAGTGTCCGTTCATTCTGATCTGTTTTAAAGGCTTGCCACATGTATTAAATCATGCGACGCTAGCGCTCATGCACAGGTGCATGCCTCAAGGCTGCTGACGGCGCAGGGAATCTAAATATGCGATGTCATGCGTGGTACATGTCCAATGCGGTAAGTCTGGCAATGAGACACGAGACGTACTCAGATAGTTTGATCACTGTCTAGCCATATGGAAAGCAGGGCACAGCGCTTATGGAAGCATTTTTTTTGCAATCGTTGTCTAATATCCCCTATGTTGGATAGTACGTGTGTTCGAAGCCCTGCATGAACCTGGCCTATCATGCATGAATTGATACATGCAGCTGCACCGATAAAAAAGAGAGCGGAATGAACAGTCGATATGCCCTCAATTCTACGATGACCCTCTTACTTTTCGCTGTGGATACGAATGAACAGTGAACAGTTCCATCAAAATGTGGCCGCGACAACGTCTGGATGCACTGCGCCATTGAGAGATGGAAAATGATTGCATGTGAATGCCATCCCAATCTACTCACCTCGGCAGTATAGTTGAATGACGGCTCGAAGGGGGACTCGGACACGCATGCGTAGGGAAGATATGAAAAAGGCATATTCTCCACCGAAGATGAACGTGTTGACAAGTCTGTCAAAAAAAGCTGCCCTGATGGGAAGTTGGCATGCGCCACCGCGTGCTAGCTAGATCTCCCTGTAAACAATAAATATTTTGAAAGCCACAACACTCACTTTCAAATTTTGAATTATTATCGAGGAATATGCCCACGCTCGAGCCAACTCAGTCAGTGCTCCAAAACACACCAAGGTGAGATTCGGCATGAATTTGACCTTGATGAGTTTTGAAACATTGAATAGTACACATGTGAGTTTATCCCTTATCATTCAAGTTGTTCCCTGTCCCTCATCACCAATCACATCACAGTACTACTACTGGACGCACCAAGCCACCCAACAAGTCTTTATGACATGCACTCCGTCGATGAGTACAGGGTAATAAACATATGCGTGACCGGATAGATGACGGCTTGAAATACTAAATACAAAGAATTATCGCTGGAAAGACGACAGAGAAGAGACATACGATGCTTCGCTTCCATCATATTTATTCTCCATGCAATAGTGGCCATGCGGATGTCAGATTGTGCACAAAGTGTGTGGTCCAAATGGTGTGTGGATGGGCATTTTCAAGCGAGGGATCTGCATGATCAATTAAGTGATCGACAAACAGTGGACGAACTCACGAAACTGTAATGGGTACAAGGCATCGAGCAACGCCAACTGATTGCCATGAGTTGTAGAGGGAACCAAAATGTCACGAATGCAAGACACCGCACGATAGTCGTACTGCATATCAAGACCAGAAAGCTAGTTCATTTTGAACGAGAGATGACACAAGCTGATGTACCATGTCAAGAACGAAGAGTGAGAATGTCCCAACGACTGTTGCAATCGTCCGGACGCAGCACGCTACTCGGTTCTTGAAGGGAAGTAAAGAGTGCGAGACGAATCTGGCGTTTAGGATGAGTAGACAAATCATCAAAATGGTAACCGGTCCCGAATATCGTCGTCGGTGTCATCAGCCATCCATGAACTGGGTATTATGCCACCATATGGGGTACCGCTCTAACGGACAACATTGATGTTGAGGCCGATGCAGGGCATGGATATATACGTGGCAGTGTTCCTGCGAAACACTGAATAAGAAATATTATCGCTGGTCAGGTCAAGTAAGGAAGAGACAGCAGTTTTGAAATATAGTTTATGCACGAAGTAATGAAATCGATCAACTTCGCGCGGAAACTATTCTCAGAAGAGACGTGGCAGGTCGCTTCGTTCAAGTTCTTTGCACCAGTAAATACCGCACGAATTCGGATAGATATCGTATGACAGCGGATGAACGAATGAACGTCAAGACTAGAGAGTAGGCTGTTATAAATCGAGTTCGCTAGGACAGGCAAGGTATACATCACTGAAAACTCACAGATAAGGCTGTGATCCGAGAGTCAATCAGTCCCACATGGAAGGACGCCTGTACCAACGGATGGATTGAAAGGGAAAGCCTAGATACGTCAATGCGGGTTTATATAGTGAAGAGCAATGAACGAACCAAACGCGGACAAACATCAAGGAGGATCAGGAGGTAACCGATCGCTTGCATACGGGATTAGACGACAAGCTATGAATGCAGCTGTACCAGTCGATAGCTATCCATGGAAGAGGATCCTCATAGAAATCGGATCGCTTCAGAAACGAGGCCGACATTGTCTATCCGTGGCTCAGTACTCAGGAAGTAGAACGCTCTTCCAAAACGACGCACCTCAAAACCAAGTTCGAAGCCTCTGCACGTGATAATCCATGATATAAGTTGCCTTGGATCGAACAAAAATCAGTCAATGGCGTTGACAAGCACTCTATTCCTCTTAGCCATCGTATTCTTCGCATATTCCCGCCTCACTCGTCCCCACTTCCCCCCAGGTCCAAGTCCTCTCCCAATTATAGGAAATATCCTCGACATCACTTTAAAAGAACTTTGGCTCACCGCATTCAAATGGGCACGCACATACGGACCCGTAACACACATCCGCATATTCAACCAATCCCTCGTATTCCTCAACACCCCAAAAGCAGTATTCGACCTTTTAGATAAACGCGGGTCAATCTATAGCGATAAACCGCACCTCATCATGGCTGGTGAGCTCTGTGGCTGCAAGAACATGGCAGCCTTCACTCCTTATGGCGACCGTGCGAGGAGACAGAGGAAGCTTATGCAAAAAGCTTTTGGGCCTGCTGTAATTCCCAGGTATCACGGCTTGATGGAGATGGAGAGCAGACCTTTTTTGTCTAGGTTGGTTAGTAGTCCCCTTCAGTTTCAAGAGCACATCAGAAGGTTCGTCTCCTTTTCTGTCAACGACATAGTCTCATATACACCAGATACGCAGGCGGACTCACCCTCCTCGTCGTATACGGCCACCAAGTAAAATCAAACGACGACCCCTTCCTAAGCCTCGCAGAAGAATGCGTGGACATCCTCGCGAACCACATCGCAAGCGGAGGTGGGATATGGCCCGTTGATATCTTTCCAGCCCGTCAGTCTCCCTTTCTCTTTTCTTTTTTAAACTCACCTTTCCCATCCTAGTCAAACACCTCCCTATGTGGTTCCCCGGCGCATCCTTCAAGCGTAACGCCCAAATATGGAAAGCAAAAATGGAAGAATTCGTAGACCGTCCATACGAATTCGTGAAAAACGAAATCGTATGCCCTTCCTTCTTTCCCTTTCACAAACTAACATCCATACAGAGAAAAGGAACCGCCAATCCCTCTTTCGTATCCACCCTCCTCGAACCTCCCAAACTCTCTTCTTCCTTGGATGCATTCTTCGAGTCCACCATCCCCACCGATGACGAGACATGCCCAAGCGACTGCGACTCTTCCTTTTCATCCGACAATACAAACGCAGCCAAAGACACCATTACATACGACCACGATCATGAGATCCGATGGACAGCTAATTCCATGTATTCGGGTACGTCCGTCCCGTCCCCCATGTTGCACATTCACGTTCACGTCATACTGACCTTCACCACTCTATAATCTCACCACTGAACACGACACCACTCACATGGAAAACCCACTCACCCGGAATACCACGCCAAAAAGCCAGCATCGATACAACTATCACAACTCTCTCCCATTTCATCCTCGCTATGGTTCAGCACCCCCATGTACTCCGACGCGCCCAAGCAGAGCTCGATGAAGTCCTTGGATCGAGGGGAGATGGTGCGAGATCGAGCCAATCAGTAGCAAAAAGGTTACCAACATTCGAAGATCGCGCAAAACTTCCGTACTGCGATGCGGTCTTCACGGAGACGCTTAGATGGGGTGTGCCTGTCCCGCTTAGTGAGTACTCCGTATCATGTTGGGTGTATTTATGGCTGATTAGCATTTTCTTTCGCCTCTCTACTCCCCTATCGCCTTCGTCCTATCCATCCGTCGCATCACATCACCTACCCATAACGTCACGCACGCACGCCAGGCCTCCCACACAGACTAACACAAACCGACACCTACGAAGGCATGCACATCCCACAAGGATCTCTCGTATTCGGGAATATATGGGCCATCATGCGTGATCCTGCGTTGTATCAAGATCCGGAGGTGTTTGAGCCTGAGAGGTGGTTGGCGGATGGGGTCATGGGTGAGATGGGGAAGGAAATGGATGTAGATGTGAATGTGGTTGGGGGCGGAGAGGAGGAGGCTGGGAAGGAAAGAGATCCGAGAGCGTTTGTTTTTGGATTTGGAAGGCGGTGAGTAAATTTTTGAGGTGTGACGTGGTGTTCCGTGTTTGGGGTTTCTTGGCATGTTATCATCTTGGCATCTCGTCATCATCTCGTTCCCTCCGTTTCCTCACTTCCTATCGTCCCATCCACCTCCAAACCAAAACTGATCGAAATCACATAACAGCCGCTGCCCAGGAACCCATCTCGTCGAGTCTTCGATATGGCTCTTAATAACCAGCATGCTCGCCACGCTCGATATACGCAAAGCGAGGGATGAGAGGGGAGTGGAGATCGAGCCTGTTGTCAAGTTTGAAAATGCTGTTTTCAGGTGGGTTGTTCGTTTTTCGTTCTCGTCTTCATTTTGGGCGCGGGGTAGGTTTCTTATTGCCTTGCGAGTAGGAGAATTTGGTTCATTGCGTGTGCACGCCTGTGCTTTGAGTTGCCACGATTTGAGGATGCGGTTTTTGTGCTTTCGTATATATATTATGGACCATACGTTTTCGCTATACTACCCTTCTTACCTTTCAATTCCTTTTTCTCCCTCCTTCCTTCCACCTCCTTCACACCTCGTTCCAACATCCACCAAACAAGCGCTAATCGTTTTCGTCTTCCTACAGAATCCCAAGCCCGTTCGTGTGCGATATACGTCCTAGGAGCGAAGAGGCGCTGAGGTTGATTATGGAGGAGTAGCTTGGTGTGCGTGCTGATTACCATTGTGCGTGTTCGGCCCGGGTCTTGTTTGGCTGATTGTGATCGTGCTGGTTGTGTCGATTGTGACCGTGCCTGACTCCGTCCTGTATCGATGAGGTGGACCACGCGTGTTCTTACTAGGGCCTGGAGCCTCGTAAACTGAAAAAAAAAGTATATATACCAACATGTGGCAGTGTACAGTGCTGCGGCCTTGAGCTTTCACTGCCATGGCATAATAACCTTTACATGTTCCAAAGAATCCGGAATTGATGTTGAAAATGATATCATACAGGTCAAATGCGATGACAGCAGGACATCGAGTCTTTCTGCCACAAATCGAGCTCACTGAAACCCACTTATTCTGTGCTACTCTTCCTCTTCAATGCCCGGGAGGCAATTGGTGTGCATTATTCGTGCATTTAGGCCCTGATCTCATTGCGTCTCACTAATCTGTAGCTGGCACTCCCGTGTAGAGATCTCACAAATACATCGAGCCTGCGAAGCATGTTCATCGACCACAGTCACGATCAGAATCGACAAATCAGACAAGTTGCTTGGACTGAATCATGCGTCTATCAAGGGTGGTGTCTAATGAGAAAATTGATCAAGTTGCTGATGATAGACTTCTTAACGAGGACAGGACGACACCTCTCCAATGTTGCCTGATGAAAAGCCTGTTAACAATGCACACGTGGTGTCCTTGACCTCGTCATGCTCAGGAGCTGGCAGTTTTTGAAGGGGATAAATGCCTTGCAGACGAGAGCAGCGCATGTAAACAAGGATATTTTGTCATCGAAAAGACTTACCTGCACTTGGATAAACCTCTAACATCTTACAGGAGCTTTAAAACACTTGGAGGCTTTGTGGAGCCTGGTTTGTCTCAATTTGGGCCGCCTTTGCTCGACCTTCATACAACGTGGTACAACAACGATGTCTACCCAGTGAGAGTCAGTGGGTGGACTCGCCAGACTTTCGAGAATTCTGGTATTTTGGTCAATTGAGGCTTTTTGACAATCCTATGGAATCAACACACTGGTTGGATCGGAATGCCGCTTGCCCACATCAGGAACACAAGCATCAAGATCTGTACGGTACCTTAGGGCTGCCATCGTATCGCTAGACCAGCTTGAGGGTAAACACTTAAGCTAGAAGCGCTAAATAGCGCAGGCCGTGACCTCGCACATGTACTTCGACAGCAGGTCTGCGCTACAAGCAAACAAGCGAAGTAGACACATAGTTATGTTTTCCAGCTCCAGAAGTAAATGGATTGAAGCAAAGTCTGTTCATTGACATGAGAGTAGCTGTGGGACTACGTTATCGTGGGCCCTACTTTCAAATAAAGGTTTGAACATACGACGCCGTGACAGTTTTGCTGGGCAGTACTAGGCGAGAACCATTACTCCAGTTTCTCGCGAGGTGACCGGAATGGATAGGTTCTGCCTAAAATATGAAAATATCATTCTTTGCGAGTATAAGAGCAGGCCATATTCCTACCGTCAACCTCACCCCAAAAAGATTTTTGAAGCACATCAGTAGTTCATACCACTTCGCATAAACAATGCGTTTCACCTTCCCGACCGTTATTGTTGTACTGACAACATTTATAACGTTTGTCGCCACGTGTCAGCCAGAGGGAGAGTCTTGCGTCACATCTGCTGACTGCTGCTTGACAAGCGGCCTCCAGGAGATGACCTGCGTTAAAGCTGTAAGTAGGAGCAGTTTGCTTTGCATCACTTTCACTTTATAACTCACCCTTTGGGCCTCGTTACATCAGTGGGATGGTAGCCATACATGCATAGTGTAGGGGGAAGAAAGGAATTGGCCTTGTGGCAATTGGTAGAATGGCAGATTCTGCCATATTACAGTGTGTTGCATATGACATTGCAGTGCGAGTTTTTCAAAATTCGGCCTCGCCGCCTTTACCGGCATTTATATACCTAACTAGGTCATGAGTCATGACATGTCACTCTAGCTCACCTCAACCTCACTACTATATAACCTAATAAGGATGTCGTAGGGGGGGGCTATGCCATGCTAATTAGCATCGGTTTTCCTATTTCTCACACCCCACCAGTACCACTGCGAATAAAGGCCTAATTCCCTTTCCCAGAACAGAACTCACGTGAGTAGACCATAGCGCCTCCTTCAGGAAACCCCGTGTTATGTCATATTTGCCGCTCGCTGTCTAATGGTTGTTGCTCGCTGTTGTCAACGACGAGCAAAGCTAAGTCCTTCATTTGTTCACCGTTTTTCTTACTTCTTTTTTTATTCTAGGTCTATTTAACAACGCGCATACATTCCAAACGATAGTCAGGGCTGATATGTGCTTGTCGTTGTCCTATGCGGTGAGTCCAACATGCACGTGACTTTGTTGATCTGACTCTGTGACTAAGACTTCCTCGGCAGATGCCATCAAACACGCCCCTTCAGTGCTCACTGTTGCTGCCATGGCTGGCAGCAGCGTGGCTTAGCTTTCTCCTTCTCCCTACGCCATACGATGCCTGCCTCTAAAACCACTCGCTCTGTGCGTTTAGTTGTCGGTTCCACAAGATCTACCGCGAAGCTCAAGTCCAGGGTTCTGTCACAGACCCAGCAGGTTGAGGATCGACGACACAGGCAGGAACGATACAATGCTAATATTGCAGGTATGTTTTACTGTCTATGCTATGTTTCGTATTGACGACACTGGCTATAGGACTAAGTACCGAATCCCAAACACTGCTCGCAGACATGCAACATGAAGCTGTAGACAGCACGACCGCAGGCATCGTTGATGCTATGGATGCTATGGACCACGACTTTCAGTGGGAAACGGTTCCAGACGACCTCCGAGATAACGAGACCTTTATGCTCGCTGTGCGAGACATTGTCGGTAGCCAGTAAGTACTATTTTATTTAATTTTGTGATACTTAAATCTTATGCAGGTGGCGCATATACAAAGATAGCCGTGGATGGCGGCAACGTCTCGTCCGCCTTCACGCAAATTGGTCGCCACTGGTCAATGCGCTCACTTCAGGGTACCTCACATGGAAGTATTCATCACCTCCCCCTCCAAGTGAACCTAGCCCTTATGATTTCTCGATTGACGTTATCAATATATATACTCTTGCTACTAGCGCTTATATTCACAGTTCACCCACCATTGAAACCCCTGCAGAAGCCCTAATCTTAAATGGTTATTTGGGTGCTACACCTCATTCTCCAACCATTGCCATCTCCTTGTCAACACTTGAGCTTTACAGGCGCCTGCGCCTGCGCAAACCTTCACTCAGTGTCGAGGCATTCACCAAGGTGCTTTGCGACCTCTATCACGTATGTACTTTTGACTTTTCATTAGCATTGTACTTGACACTGAACTTAGTGGCCTTATCGCCGGAGGTATCGTACGGCGCTTGCTGATGCCTTCGATGTTTACCTTGCAATTCACCGCAACATCGATGCTCAGGTGTTGAAGACCCTTGGGCGTGATTCCGAAAACTGGCAAGTGCTCAATGCATGTCCACCATGCACATACGAGGTATGTAATGCAAGGCACTGGTATGAATATTTTAACGTAATTTTTAGCTGAAGGATGAGCCGGAACTTATCTTCCGACGAATGATAGTGTTTGATGGAAACAATTCGTTGTCACGCATGGCACCACTGGGAGGTCGCCAAGTCGGCGATACACGTTTATTCAAGAGTGACTACTACCTCAAGCGTGACTATATTGACACATTTGCATTACAATCAAACACGCTGCCGTCAGATGATGAGAACGTCGACCCCACTTCTCAAACGCACACTGGGGAGAGCCCTGGACCTTTGAACACGTCACTAGCTGCATCAGCATGCACAGATAATTGGAAAGCTGCTGCAGCCGATGCGAAGAAGAAGTCGTGGGGGATATTTGAAGAGACAGGAATCTTTGCAAGTGCTTGTTGTCACGGTCTGATACTTTGGATTGGTGATATGATTCGCAGTGGGGAGCTGTATGTTGATGAATCTACCTATTTTCTACATAAATACTGATGGTCTATGTATTTAGTTTCAAGTACCCCCTTGCCATCATTGGCAAAGCCCTCGAGACTCTTGGATCACGTCTTCTGGTCGGATACGATGTCGGCTGCAAGCTTGCTATCACTATCGCCTCTAGCTCGCTGGCGCAGAGGTTCAACGAAGCTGAATATTGTATGTGTGTTGATGCATTCCATGGGTATACCCACAGTTATCTCTGCCAAGACAAGAACCACCCAAACGTCATCAAGGGCATGGGAATTGAAGATCTCGCCACTATGGAGCGTATTTTTAGCTCATCCAATCAACTCGCTTCTGTCACTCGTTACGCCTCAGCATACAACCGTCGTGTGTCTATTGATTGCTTCTTCAAACAGTGGGATGAAGACAAGTACCTCAACCTTGGCAATATGTTGTATCAAAACTATGTTCAAGCACGTCAGACTATCGAAGAACAGGGATCTGCTATCCAGGAAGCTAAAATCTCACTTGACATTTCAGACGACGATCTCAAGACATGGTCTACAGAACAATCGCAGTACCTTGCAACATCAGGTCAGGAGGCCGAGTGGGATGTTCATGCCATTGCATATGTTGAACTTATTCAGAAACTCAGGGAAGCGAGGTACATATCACATCGTGTTATTTTTTTTCGTAACCTTATGACACCTTCAGAGCAACGTCAGAGACTGCTTCCGCGATGTTCCTAAATGCCACACCAATGAATTACGAGTTCATTATACCGACGAGCACTAGCACCCCCTCTCCCTATTCTGTGAACCTCTCCCAGACTCGAAAACTTGAGACGCGACGCCGACAAGCCTCACAACGCTATGACACAATACTACAAGACATTGTCGAACTCGAACTGAAGATGGGTATAACCCGACGATGGGAACCAGCTGATCCTGAATACCTAGAGACCCTGAAATATATGTCACAGCGTGAATATCATCGTGCGCTTGACAATCTTCAGCGGCTCGTGGTACTTCGGCTGTTTGAACTTCACAAACTCAATATCTCTCAAACCGGTAAGCATTTCTATCATCATGAACAACTTTTTGTGCTGATTGCCATTGTTCTGAAGGTTATCGGATGCGCACCCACATTGCTAAGTCCTTGCAAACTCGTTGCAAGGCCATTCAGACTGCTGTGAAGTCCTATGATACAGCTGCCCTTGCCCTCGAGCCACCAGCGCCTACGCTGGACTGGTCCAAAGTTTCACATTATAATTTTCTCGAAGAGTTTGCTCTCTTGCGCGAGACACGCCAAGACATTCGCAGCAGACGCTGGGCTGAACCAGCAGTGCGCGAGGTCATGAAGCAGAGCCTTCGCATCGAGCGTGCCCATGAAGAAATTCAGCGTTGTTATGTGGAAAGTCGTCGACTGCACACTGCTATTGTTGATGAAGAAGCACACTTCACCCGGGTCATTTTGGAGGCCAAAAGTACCAGTGATCCTGTATGCGGGGCACTCGAGGAATTCTGTCGACGCCGGCGGCGCATCAATGCTCACATACTTGCTCGTTTACAGGACTTATATTCACTTCCTGGCTTTGCTGGCTTGACGACACCAGGTGTCATGAAGAACTCTCCAGACAATGTTGAAACCATTGCGGACTTGCAGTCATTGGTGATTTCGGAGCACCAGAGTGTTGAAGCTGATGAGAATGATGATTGCGGAGGACTCGAGGAGGATGATACTATTGCTGGTGAAGTCGGCGGTCTACTCAATTACATATCAGAATTACCGTAGCAATCTTTGTACATTTTTGCACCATACATACATCCACCAAGTGTGTTTCCTCGAGCTCATGGACTCAAGTTGTGTTGTTTTCGACTTATCTGCCAAATGAATAATAATTCAGTGTCACTTCGGATTTAGTAATGTGATGTTGTGTGCACACTGCATTCCGATCTCCAACTGCACTACCACACTACAAGTCTCTCTCTCTGTCAACTATGTCTATGTCTTTTTCAAAGCTTATTGTAGTTGTTATTGGTGGCGCATCTCCTGGAATCAAGGAAACATGGTGAGTTTCAGTTTCTTAAACAATCATTCTCTGAATCTCATCATAATCATGTTTGAACTTTGAAAGGCCATTCATTGCAGCCGGTCGCGACATGCTTCCCTTCCCACTCGCCATACAGTGCTTCTCACAGGATCAAGCGGATAGGATCATGAAACTGCAGATTGGTACCATCAAGTTCATCGAGCGGAATTCACCTAGAACTATCTTCGAAACCTTGGCTACTTTAAAGGAGGACATCGCAGGCATTTTTCCCAACCACGAAGAGTTTTACAGCATTGTCTATGGACGGAAAGTTGGAATATTTCTGGATAGGTATGTACTGTCCTAACTATCATACTTGTGCGCACTGCCGCACCACACTCATGCGCTCCAATGTTACAGACCAACAGCTATGGCACAGGTCAACGGCCTTGAAATCCGGAAGTTCCAAAAATTCAAAACACTGATTGAAGCTCTCCGCTTCATGATATTCAAGGGCGACATTTGTGATGACGACTCTCAGCTAGATTCGACTTCTTTCAGTTGCAATACCAATTCTCTTGTGACGATACATCAATCATCCGCTTCTCAAAGGCAGCACAGAGTACCTCAGCCTGCAGGTATGTTCTTTTTTCATTCATATTACTCCCTCTGATCATTTCACAAGGTTTTCAGCAGCTTGCGGCTCGATTCGAGCAGCTTCAAGTCACATCCCCCTCCCCCTACCAGTCTGCTGGTAGTCCATCACCGTCACCGCCCATTGCCCTCCACTATACTAGGTCGCTTTCTGGAATAACAGGGACTGTTTTCATTGGAGAATCCCACAATTTCGACTTAGACTCACCTCCCGCTGGTGTCCTTGGTATTGCGGCTGAAAAGTACCTCTTTGCACATGGCTACCAAGCATCAGCCATCTGGAGCATCATCCATGCTTTTAGGGAAGCAAATTCGTCTCAAGATTTTACTCACTATCCGTGCGCTAGAGGAATGCCTCTGTTGGAGGCCGAATATCTTTTCGAGTTGATTTCAGGACGTGATGTCTATCTACCCGATGGCGTCACCATCTAGACAACGTTACCGATGCTTTTACTGTGCCTTTAACGTCATTTACAATGTACACTAACAAGTTTTTTTTTGCTTGCATTCCCACGTTCGTTTGTGCTGTCATGATTGTCAACAATGCCTGATGTTGCTCGACACCAGCGTTATATCAAGGTCACAAAGTCTAGTTCAAGGACACTGTGGCGCCACCGTATCAAACGCAAAGCGCGTCTCCGCACAGAGGCCGAGAAGAAGGCACTTGCTGAGAAACGCAACACTCAGAAATGCGCATATAAGGATGCCCTTGCAGACTGTCAGGATATGGTCATGCAGGAGGCCATCAAATTGCACGAACAGTTTCCTCACAGGACAGTTGAATATCACTTCGAAGCAATTTTACAGCGAACGCACACCAAGCAAAAGAGCCGAAAAGCAACCCGTTGGAACGCGTTTCTCCGTTCCGAGGTCAAGGCAATGAATGCAGGTCAGTGATGTTTAAAAGTACATCCCTCAAATTTTCTAATGTATTTTTTACAGCGCGAGCACCTGATGAATCACGTGTGAAGGCTACCCAGGTCGGGCATGATATTGCTGAGAAATGGAATGCTATGTCACAGCAAGAGAAGATTGACGCAACTGAAGGCCTCATGGAAGACTTAGAAGACCATCGCAACAACAAGGCTTTGGCAAGTCACAATGTCCCCATCAATGCCTTTCACGATATTCGCGCTACTTTGGATTCTGTAACACAAACCGTACGTAGAAGCGGTGATTTTTGACATGCCCTTATATTGTATACAGCTTGCTACTCTCTGCAAGGACCGGGTGTCATACTGCCCTCATCACTGTTCGGGGTGACCTTGACCATTATAATCGTCCTTATGTATACCTTTCAGATGATCAAGTCGGCGACTTCTTCCAGCTTGCTCTCAAAGAGACACCCTCCAACTTTGCAACACGTCTTGAAGGCTACTGTACATCTGGTGTCACCGGTATGAATTTTTTATTATTATTAGCCACATGTTGTGATTCGTGCTTCTACAGGTGTCGTTTCTAACTACAAACAGAGTTTCCTTCAACTCAAGAGCAACACTTCGGCACTTATCCTGCAAAAGCTTCGTGAGGCAGCTCAGGTACCTATCTCCAGGATGTACTATGTCAACTTCGATGAGAATATTACCGCGCCATATGGTGTGGTTCTCGACAACTGGCCACTGAAAAAATTTGCAAGTCCCGGGGACATAGGCTCGATGGTGGAGGTCAAGATTGTATACAACGCATTTAGGACAGGCGCGACAAAATTTCGCAAACTGACAGCTGCTGAGTGGGAAGATTGGGACGAGACCAGATTCAATAATGCTATGGGGCGCGGTTCAGAAGATGCCACAAATGAAGACAGGAATACACCAGCGGCAGATGAGAGTAGTATCAATGGTGCGTGTTGGATTCTTAAGTCGTGATATCAGACAATGCTAACAACAACCTTTTCTAGCAAACATTGATCCATTTCTCTTGTCAATCTCACAGCCAGTGCACACCGAGTCACAGTCTGTACCTACAACAGAAGAGTCTGCACCCATTCGAGGGAAGCGACGCCGCGAGCAAGCAGAGAGTGGCGCAATTTCAGGTATTACAGGTATGGGAGGGAATGAGGTATTCGTTGCTAAGAAACAGCGCAAGACGCGCTCTGATAAGGGGAAGAAACGAGGGCCCAAACAGCATGCTAATCAGTCCACGGAGCCTGCAGTTTCAAGTTAAGGATGCTGGTACTGTATTTCATGGTAGTAATAATACATCGGGAATACATGGATCTTGCATCGAGAACACGAGACAGTAGGAGCGCAGCACCCTCAGCGCTTGAGTGCCGGCTGAGATGTAGACCTGCGCAATGCAAAGCTATGTAGGTACGAGCAAGCGCAACACCCTCAGCGCTTGAGTGCTGGCTGAGATGTATTTGACCTGCGGAATGCAAAGCTATGTAAGTACGAGCTTGTGATGATCTGATGGATCTTTGATGATACATGTAAGACATACCTGAATATTGCACTGTCCATAGCGTCCATAGTACCAACGATGCCTGCGGTCGTGCTGTCTACAGCTTCATGTTGCATGTCTGCGAGCAGTGTTTGGGATTCGGTACTTAGTCCTATAGCCAGTGTCGTCAATACGAAACATAGCATAGACAGTAAAACATACCTGCAATATTAGCATTGTATCGTTCCTGCCTGTGTCGTCGATCCTCAACCTGCTGGGTCTGTGACAGAACCCTGGACTTGAGCTTCGCGGTAGATCTTGTGGAACCGACAACTAAACGCACAGAGCGAGTGGTTTTAGAGGCAGGCATCGTATGGCGTAGGGAGAAGGAGAAAGCTAAGCCACGCTGCTGCCAGCCATGGCAGCAACAGTGAGCACTGAAGGGGCGTGTTTGATGGCATCTGCCGAGGAAGTCTTAGTCACAGAGTCAGATCAACAAAGTCACGTGCATGTTGGACTCACCGCATAGGACAACGACAAGCACATATCAGCCCTGACTATCGTTTGGAATGTATGCGCGTTGTTAAATAGACCTAGAATAAAAAAAGAAGTAAGAAAAACGGTGAACAAATGAAGGACTTAGCTTTGCTCGTCGTTGACAACAGCGAGCAACAACCATTAGACAGCGAGCGGCAAATATGACATAACACGGGGTTTCCTGAAGGAGGCGCTATGGTCTACTCACGTGAGTTCTGTTCTGGGAAAGGGAATTAGGCCTTTATTCGCGGTGGTACTGGTGGGGTGTGAAAAATAGGAAAACCGATGCTAATTAGCATGGCATAGCCCCCCCCTACGACATCCTTATTAGGTTATATAGTAGTGAGGTTGAGGTGCTCTAGCTGGGGCCTGCCGCTTGACGAAACAAAACCTCAATCATGCCAGGACCGTTCACTAGCCAGGAAATGCGCCAGAATATTGTATTCTGGCGGTTTGAACAGCACAGGACAGCTCTTGAAATATCTCTGCTTGCTCGATGCTCGGAGAAGACAGTATACAGTGTTCTTCGCTTGTACCGAGACTACATCAGGAAAACCCTCCGATGCAAACCTAGAATAAGTATGCTAAATTTCAGAAAAATTGGAAAAATTAGACAAGTTATACCAAGTAACGATAAATCATGCAAAGTAGCACAAAATAAAACAATCTTTGCAAGACATATAGGCTAATTAGTACATCACCTGTGTCGGAACTTTTTTTACGGCATTATAATCCATGGCCTAACGACACGGGCCCATTATAATACATCACAATCCAACAGTCAGCATTTTAATGCTCATCAAAATGATGATATAATGGGCATATTAATAGACATTTTAACGTAGTCTGAATGTGCATTTCAATGGTATCCACTGAGTATTAATGAGCATTTTTATGAAGTCTGATTGCACATTTTAATGGTACCCACTGAGTATTAATGCACATTTTAACAAAGTTTAAATGTGCATTTCCAGGTCACCAACCAAGTCTTAATGCTATAATGATCATTCTGATAAAGGTGATGATGAACATATCAATTGTCAGATCAAGTTGATACGAATACTAATATACATTGTGGTACACATAATGAAAAAAGAAATAATGTCCCTGGTCCCATCCTTCTTGCCTTTGTCTGTTGCTGACGTGGCAGACCAACGGCAGCAGAAGGTATTGAAGCAGCGGAAGGTGTCGAAGCAGCAGTGGGAAGTGGTGCTCTACATGATGATAGGGTGCTCTGGGTTGTTGCGTAGTGTGAGTACTGGTGGGTCAAGATGAGCTAGCAGCTTTCTTCTGTCTAGTGCAATAATTTCCCTGTGTGACAAGGAGTCAGCGATAAAGAACTACAAAAGAGAAAAACACACAGGTGCTGTGCATAGGATCTTGACTTCTTGCTACTGGATGTTGGATCCATCTCATCTGTGTAGTAGTTCAGAGATGAAAAGAGAGGTTGGGATCGGCAACCTAGAGAAATAGTTCATGGAATGTTGTCTGAATTAGTGAAACCTTCCATGAACCGAAGAGTCTATGTGGTCTCACCTGGAGGTAGCATCCCAGAAGAAAGGGTGCCAGTGATTACTAGAACAATGTTTAAAACAAAGCCCAGGTTGAAATTAGTTGGCGGTGATTACCATCGCCATTTCTGACAATGAAATGAGCATAATAATAAGGAGCGAGATAGAAGAACGAGTGTGAAGAGTAGTATGTCCATGGAATGATATCGACCAGACCTTCGAAGCAGCAACGAAATGGTTCATAGAATGTTATCAGCTGCATCACCTGGAGGAATGGTCCACAGAATGTCATCAACCAGACCTTCAAGGTGGCGACCTAGAGAAATGGTTCATGGAATGTTATGAGAACAAGGAGCCGTGATGGAAGAACAAGTTTAAAGAGTACTGTATTATATAAGCACAGACCGATCAAACAAGTGTGTCCTGACACTAGGCAAATGATGACATTTGAGCACGGATAATAACTATGAAGGCTAAGTAGTTGCAGTGTGACGTGAGGAGCGACAAATAGTTGTGGAATCATTGACCGTCAATGACTTTTTCTTCCTGCCCCTGGACACTTTTGCTTGAGATTCGGGAATACCAAGCCCTGCACCACTGGCAGTAGTGGCTGCAGTGGAATGATGTGTGTCTTTGGTTGCTGGCAAGTTAACATATTCCAATTCTTTGTCACTCTGGTTCAAGTCTGAATCATCTGAATAACTGGCATCCAGCGCAGCCATGATGTGATTGAGTGACTTGGTGATGTGCTCTACAGTGCATGAAGTGTCGTCAGATGGTTGTGTCTTTACTGTACCATCAAATACATATCCATTGATTTTCTTGACGACAGATTTGATGCGCTGATGCGCACACTTAAGGATGAAAATCTTCTTGACAGTCTTAAAGATTGAATGATATGAGATCGAGGAAATAGTGCCAACACCATCGCCTGAAAATTCCTGGTCTGGTGATAGGATGAATATGATCTACAGAACAACATGATGGGTATCAGCTCTGAATCAGTGTACATCTAGAGGACTGAAAACCTACTGATGTGACACCAAAAGCAATCAGGCCAGGAGTGCAGCTTGTGAGTTGCCATATCTTGGCATAGGAAGGTGGTCCACCGCGCGCTTTGGGATACAATGACATCTTCCCACATATTGCAACCTTGATAACCTTCAAAACAAAATGAGCATCCAGTCTGTTGTCAACAAGTAAACCTCACCTTCACGATGACTATCCAGTTTTGGAAGATCTTCTTCTCATTCACAACATGGTCAGGGTAAAGTATTGGTGCCTTGAAGATATCATATGCTTGGCCCTTGCCTGCTTCCCATCCAATCAAGTCCATGACCTGTGGGAGGGAATTACGGTCGTATTTGGAGACAAAAAACTTGTTGGGCATGTTGAAGATGCCACCTGCGACAGAACACAGGCTGTTGAGAAATGAACAGCGAGCTTGTTGCATTCCACTTCCAAACTAATCGAAGTTTTAGTTATGTTCATATCAATGGCTTGAGGAAGAAAAGGCTACACACCTGGTTGAAGAAATGATTTGTTCGCATCCGAGCATGCAACGTGTAGTCGATGGATGTGTAAAGTTCAGTGATGAGTGCGGCCTTTTCTGTAGACTTCTTTGCATAATGAGCCGGACTTGAGAAGTCAACTGGAGGGTCAGGACAGTCTGTTTGGAAAATGACTTTGTCTGGGAGAAACATCTCCATAATTAACGCATACTTCTTAGCCAAGCCCAAAATAACCTTGTCGACACCACTGGTCTTCGATGAGTCAGGAGTCGTACCAGAGATTGCAGTGGATTCAGATGCAGATGGTGTCACAGATGTTGCAGATGCCTATTGCGACACTGATGGTACCCTATTAGATGATGATGCTTGAGGGCGCTTGCATGAATGTTTTAGTTGTTGCGCAGCAAGAACATTGTTGCTCTCGTTCAGAGACATGTTCCGCTGCTGGAGCTGCCCATGTTGAAGCTGAAGATATTTAATATACTAGTAGATCAATGAGTATGTTGGAATATATGGTATGAACAAAAGGAAGGGCGTACCTCTTGGTAGTGCACAATAGAAGCACCACTGCTCGGTGGAGCCACAGGATGACATTGGGTGCCTTCATCTGCCGAGTCTGAGCCTGAATCAAGCCTGAAGGATGTTGAATTTGAATCAGAGTCAGACATTGACGGCAGAATGGGAAGAAAGTGTTTGATCAGCTAGATCAAGTCCTGAGAGTGGGCGTTGGGTCAAAGTCATCTCACAATCGATGCCATTTTATGCAGCTGCGAAGTCTGAATCTGAATTGAGTGTCATAAGGCAGTGGCTCTTTTCATCTTCATTAGTACTAACCGAAGCGAAAACAACTCAGAGTGACCTCAATATCATCATACACATGGTTTGATATCAGTGCTTATTAGCTCATTGAAAGTCGTTGAGGCCATGAGGCTGTTACCCAACAAGTAAGTGAGTTTGAATGGCAATTTAAATGCGGCAAAGATGTACATAATCATGGCAGCATTGCACAGCTCGATGTGTGATAATACATGTTGCAAGTCTACATATTAACACGCAGACGGATCAAGTATTACAATGTGAAGGGTAGATTCAGGTCACTTACGTCTGTAAAACGGTGGATGTTGACAAGCGGTTTCTAAACAATTATCAACCATAGCACCCCAACAGATACGCTCCCGATTATAGTATGCAACCGAGCACCACCAATCAGCCTTGCTCTTGATGTACCATAGGATAATGTTCTCAATCGCAGTTTGCTTTCCAACAACACCACACCTCTGAGAGATGCTGGAGAATTGTTTTCGACTTGTTTTGCTTGAAGGACTCGGGCATCATGTCGAGAATGTTGTGCATGACAGCTGCATGAGAGGGGAGCTGAGTGCCAGGACGAATGAAGGGAGTATGAATTTGGTGGATGTGTCGTTGGAGATATGGGAGAGGGGAGCTGAGTGCTGGGATGAATGAAGGGAGTACAGATTTGGTGGATGCATTGTTGGAGATATGGGAGAAGTATCATACAGGTTATTGAACATCTGTAGAGGGCCGACATCAATAAAAGCTTGTTGCAGATGAAGGATGAGGGGACCAGGACATACCAATGATACTGAGGATGGCCTGCCTCACAATGGTTGAGCTTGGAGGGCCTTGATTTGAAGAAATATGTCATTGTCCACAGTGTGGATGACGAAGTAATCGCCAGGCATTTCAGGATCGCTTGCGAGAGCAACTCCACGAATGATTGACCAGACGGAAATGATTTCAGAGGATAAGCGAGGTTTGGCCTGCACACGCCATAGTCCAAGGTCGTTGTCTCGCCTTTGACGACTACTGGGGATACTGACATCATAAGGATGAATTAGCACAAGAGGGAAATCAGTGCCGCCAATCAAGCAGCTGAACATATACACTAAGTGAGTGAAAAACAGCTTGTCTGCAGTGTT